>NC_063176.1:2186216-2203716 GCF_023159225.1 Perognathus longimembris pacificus | reverse complement strand
AAAGCCGACTTTGCCGAGGTTTCCAAGCTTGTCACGGATCTGACCAAAGTCAACAAGGAGTGCTGCCACGGAGACCTGCTGGAGTGCGCGGATGACACCGTAAGTGGCTGTGGGATCATGATACGCTTCCGCGGTGGCCTGGGTGTGCTGGCTGGCGCCGTGACAACTGACAGCCAGTGACCCGCGTGCTCGCCTCCACCTCATCTGCGCCGTTTCTGAGCTTGCCCCGCTGTGGGGTGCACGCTTCCGTTGCTCTCCTAACGAGGAAGTGACCCTCGAAGGGTGGCCTCTGACGCTTCACTGAGAAGAAAAGCGGAACCCAAAGGAGGAAAGCTACACGGGAGCTATCTGTCAGATATTCTGGAGAGATGGAAAGAGTCGGAGAAGGGGCAGTGTGCCGCAGATCTTTAGAAATGGGTCTTCTCACTCCTCTGCATCTTCTTCTTATTAACGTGTAGTATAAGACATACAGATATTGAACATGATCTCTTTTTCTCTAAAATTTTAGTTGGTCATTATTTCAGTGATTCAAAATATGAGCACCTTTCAGAGTCTTTCTCTATCATGACATTAGGAAGCTGAAGGCAGGTATTTTAACATGTGTAAGCCAGTCCTGGATTACCATCTCGACTCCTTATTTTTCAAGACTCCTCTACATTATTCAGTTATTTGGAGTCGATATTTAGAAAACATGGACTCTTCGCTGAAGCAGCATTCATGTGCTTCCTTTGTAGAAATACAAAATTAATAAATAATTGGTATCAATTAATTAAAATCAGTAAGTAAACACTATCTTGATCTGGAGTGGCCTTTACACGCGTGGGTATTGAAGGCAGGCCTCTCAATTCTGAAGTGAGGATGCTCGCATAGTTGGGCCAAACCTACAATTCTTTCACTTTTAGCTTGTTTTTTAAGATAGGGTCTCAAAGTTTCTTTCTTGGATAATGAGCATTGTATCTCCACATCCTTAGTAGTTGGGATTTTGGCCTAGGCATGCTGATGATTTGTTGAGAGAGGGCTTTTACTAATTTAGTCTGGCCTTAAACAGCGATTCCCCTATCGTCATCTATGAAGTACTGACGAGTGTTTTTGAGTAGGAATGTTTTATTCTGAGTTCCCTGTGTAGGAGCACTGACTGAGATCATGTTCGTAGGTCTGGAGGAAAACAAAGTGACGCCAATTTCTGATGAGCAATTTTCATCTTGCTGACAGGCGGACCTCGTCAAGTACATGTGTGAAAATCAGGATTCGATCTCCAGCAAGCTGCAGCACTGCTGCGAGAAGCCTCTGCTGCAAAAGGCCCACTGCCTTTCTGAGGTGGAAAAGGACGACATGCCGGCCGACCTTCCCCCCTTGGAGGCCGATTTCGTGCAGGACGCTGACGTTTGCAAGAACTACGCTGAGGCCAAAGACGTTTTCCTGGGCACGTAAGTAGACAAGGAGTCACCCTTTCAATTTTGTAGAATTGGATTGCATCGTTCAACAAGATTGACTTTCCTTATGCAAGTAACATAATTTCATGGGCCCAAAATTAATTTAAAACAGTAGTTTGTTTGAAAAAGTTAATTGATTTTAAATCGTGTCTTTTTTTTTTTTTTTTTTTTGCCAGTCCTGGGCTTGAACTCTAGGTCTTTTGTGCTCAAGGCATGCATTCTACCACTGAAGCCATAACTCCACTCCTGGTCTCTTGTGATTAATTGGAGATAAGAGTCTCACAAATTTTGCTACTGGGCTGGTTTTGAACTATAATCTTCAGTTCTCAGCTTCCTGAGTAGCTAGGATTACAGGCATGAGCCACCAGCACCTGGCTCATGTTTGAAATTAGTATACCATGCTCCAACCAGATCAATATTTTTTTGTACCTTAGGAATCTTTTTGGAAATATCTCTATCAATATTTTGTGCATGATACAAATTGTGTGTTTATATGTTCATTCCTTTATTCTAAGAATATCTTGAAAACATCTAAAGATTATAGTGCAAAAAATGTGCCTGGGCTGGGAATGGGGCTTAGGGGTAGAATGCTTATTTAGCATGCAAGAAGCCCTGGGTTTGATTCCTCAGCACCACATAAACAGAGCAAGCTGGAGGTGGCGCTGTGGCTCTAGTGGTAGAGTCCTAGCCTTGAGCAAAAAGAAGCCAGGGACAGTGCTCAGGTCCAGAGTTCAAGCCCCAAGACTGGCAAAAAAAAGGATGCCTATTAGTCATCGATCTGGTATTTATATATCCATACCTGCCCATCAGTATAAAGACAAGAAGGATGTAGAAAAAGCAGTATGGAATCTGGCACCAGCTGGTTCATATTTGGTTAAAAGACTATACTTTCTGTGATATGGCAGAATACAAATGATTACCTGTTCCAAGTAATTATAGTAATAAACTTTACATTTTCATTGCATTCTGTGCAAACTAATATAATATTTCATCTAACTATGCCCCATAAAATATTTTGCTCAAACGGAGAAGGGAAAGGAAAACTTAAGAATGACATTGGGAGTGGCGTTAGGAATGATGTTGATCAAGGTGCCTTGTTCTCACAAAGTGACTTATTGAATTGAAATCGCCTTTGAACTCACGGAGCCTTAAACTCTGGACCTCAAGTTGGTCTGTTTCTCTGTCACTAGGCTGTACTGCTTGGGTGTTAGGCGAGTGCAGATGTTGGGAAGATGACTTTGGAATATTAGATAGTCCTGAGCTGAGCTTCTGTGATTTTTGTTACCTATTTGCTAACCCCAAATCCATGTGCCTCTTACTTAGGTTTCTGTACGAGTATTCTAGAAGGCACCCCGACTATGCTGTCAGCATGCTGTTGAGGCTCGCCCAGAAATACGAAGCCGTGCTGGAGAGGTGCTGTGCCGAGGCCGACCCCCACGCGTGCTACGGCAAGGCGGTAGGTCCTCGGGAAAGCCACGCGTAACTGTCAGCTGACCCCACCACGAGAGGGGCAGACGGTGCAAGAGTGGGCCACGCGTAACTGTCAGCTGACCCCACCACGAGAGGGGCAGACGGTGCAACAGTGTGACATGACTCGCTCTGCAAGTTCTCTATTTTCTTGAGATCTAGTCAGTTCCGTGCTCTTAAGTATTCTGGGGAAAACGCTCCTAAATAGGATAGATAATGAACCGTAGAATAATTGGTCTAGAAAAGAAAGAGACAAAGATAGCAAGTTCCAATTTCACAAACCTTTGACTATTATTTTTTTTCTTTTTCCTTATATTCCTGAGGGCAAAAATCAGAAAAAGCAAATTAAATGTAAACCAAGAGATTTAACTTAGTTATCCAGAGCCTGAACAGACCCTGACATTATCAAGTACTAGCAATAACACCTAAGGGGAGGTTTTCTTTTCAATTGTCGAAACTTTCAAAACTTAACGTTCTTTCAATATTCAATAGCCAATATGCTTTACAATATTCAAAATCTTCTTGAGAAGGTTTAGGAACCTTCAAATGGATGACTAGGTTGGGAGAAACCTTTTGCTAGAGGCTTTTTATGAATATACTGGTTTCAAGATCATCAGAAATAAAGAGAGACCTATTCATACTAAGAAGCTACTGACTGTCAGGTACCAGAGTTCACCTGATGCTGACTGGTATTTCCTCATCTTGGAATGCTCAGGACCAACCACGTAGATAGCCTAATGATTATAATAATAATCATTAATCATTTAGTGAAGCTTTACGTTGACCGATGTGTTTTAATTTATTAGCTTAGCCGATTTACACACCAAGTCTGGGAGGTCAGCACTATCTTTACCTCCATTGTTTAGATAGTATTCTGAAACTTGGAGATGGTCCGTGAAGTTGCTCCCCTAGAAAATATGCATACAATCTGGCTAAACGCTAGCCCCCGCGATCGCCAGTCTGAATATTCTGAACTACTTGCGCTCGGCAGTCTCAAGCAATACAAGAAACAATTGGAATGCGATACAACAGATGTGGTGCAGGCCAGAAAGGCGGAGGGGCTAAAACAGGATCTCTCTCTTATGTTCTAGTTTGATGAACTTAAGCCCCTTGTGGATGAGCCTCAAAATTTGGTTAAAGAAAACTGTGAGCAGTTTGAGCAGCTTGGAGAGTATAAATTCCAAAACATGTAAGTGCTCTTGCTATTTGCCAATTTTATCTTGATCATTTGCTACTTAATTAAGACAGTAAGTAGGCTATGTGGCATGTGCTATCTATTTATTTATTGCCGATATTAGAGCTTGAACTCAAGGCTAGTACTCCACCATTTCAGCCACAGCTCCACCTCTGGCTCTTTGTTAGTGAGTGGGAGTTGAGTTTACAGGCTTTCCTGCCTGGACAGGCTTCGAACTGCCTTCCTCAGATCTCAGCCTCCTGAGTAGCTAGGATCACAGGTGTGAGCCACCAGCGTTTGGCTGACATATATCTTGTAACAGTAAAGATACATTATATACTTAAATTCTTGAGAATAGAGATACAATAACTGACAGGGTGGAGGCGCGTATACCTGTGCAGAGTATAAAAAAATGAATTTTTGAGTCTGGGAATATGTGGGCCAAGAGGATTGATACCAAGTTGGGTATGTCAGAACTGAGGATGTCCCTTGAAGGTTAAGAGAGACTTTGTGAGGACATGCTCTATAGCAATATTTTGCTGAATAGGCAGTAGTATGCGTTGTGTATCAGAATCACACTAAGTTATACACAGCTCAGCACAAATATATAACAAAGTATTAGATACATGTGTGAATATTACTATTCAAGGAAAGGTCAGTATTTGAGAAATACACCTAGGCTTTTATGGTTATAACCGTGTTTTCCTATGGCATTTGCTACCTAGAAGAGACAGAAGCTGTTTGATGGAGTAATATTCCAATTCAATACAACCTTAGGGTGGAAGTAAAATCCAGATGTCATGAGAACATACTATTCATGGAAGCTCATATAAATAGTTAGATTTGAAAGTTCATATACATAGTTAGGGATAACAAAAGTGAACAAATATGGTTCCTTCACAAAGAAGATGGCAGTCATGTTGTAGATTGACCTTCATTGGTGATAGTCTTTACAAAGCAATTAATATCTGTCTGGTAATGTCCTCGGTTACTTGCATATTTTATTTCTTTTAATTTAATCAAGGTCCCATCTCTACTGAGTAAGATACACTTTCTCCCAGTTTAATTTACATCTTTAAAGTTGATTAGAGTGCTGATGTGTATTGTGCGTATAATAGAGTTTATTGAACAAAAACTAGTACGCATAGGAACCTAACTATAATACGTTAACTCACTTTTCTAAGATTATAATAGAGATCTGAGACTAAGAATTTATTGTACAGCTTGGTACACAAGTCCGCGTTCCAGTAGTTTCTCAGCAAAGGTCTTCTTCCAAGACTGCCATCACTTTGGAGATGACTATAAGTTGATACATAAAAAAATAAGCTCATATTTGTTGATTTTAGCTGAATTTTCTCTTCTTGATGTAGTATATTAGAACATAACAATTTCTTGTCTAGATAAAAGCACTCGACGCTTTCTCTTACGCAGGCTTGTGGTTCGTTACACCCAGAAAGCACCTCAGGTGTCGACTCCAACTCTTGTAGAGGCTGCAAGAAACCTAGGAAAAGTGGGCACCAAGTGTTGTAACGTTCCTGAAACAGAGAGACTGCCTTGTGTTGAAGACTATGTGAGTTTTTGAGACGATTGTAAAGTTAATCATGACGACTTGTTTGCCTTTGGATAGCGCTAAGTGTAACTTTCAGAGGCAGGTGTGGACTCACCTATGTGTATCTGTGTGTGTAAGTAGTACGTGTTTACAGCATTCCCGGTAGTCAGAACTTGTTTGCCTCTGTTACCCTGTCTCCCCAGTTTAAGATTTTAGTTAAGATAACAAAGGCAATCATTTGTTTGGAGTAGAAAGAGCCAATTCGCAGTGTTCTTTCCATTTTCAGTTTCTCAGAGTGTCTCTGTTTGATTGTGTCAGTATACGACTATAGCCTCCTTACTCTAGCCCGCTCTTAGCTATATAAATAATCTCAAATGATTTTCTTATGCTATTCCGAATGTGCAGATGTATTAAAAAGAAAGACGACTGTGTGTGCTGTGTGTGTGTGCGCGCGTGTGCGCGTGCGTGCGTGTGCACGTGGTACCAAGACTTGGACTCTGGGCCTCCTGCTTTCAGCTTTTATGCTCCTGGCTGGGGTTCCACCCCTTGAGCGACACCTCTAATCTAGCAAAGGACTGGTTAATTGGGAATAGAGTCTCACAGACTTTCCTTCTTGGCCTTACTGTGAAACTCGGTCGTCTGGAGTGGAAATCCCAGTCTCCCGAATAGTTAGAATTGCAGACAGAAGGCACGGGCGGGCAGCAGCAGAGGTGACTTTTACAGTTCCTACACGCTTAGTTCCAAAGGTCAACGCAACACTGCCTCCGTTCACTTTGGATTCAGCCGTGTGAGTGCGTCTATGCTTAGAGAAGGAATGCCAATGGCACGTTTTCACCTGCGCTGCTTTTGACTTTGTGCTTTTTCGCCCTGCTGTTCAGTTGTCCCTGGTGCTGAACCGGTTCTGTGTGCTGCACGAGAAGAACCCCGTGAGCGCGCGCGTCACGGAGTGCTGCACCAAGTCCCTGGTGAACCGGCGGCCGTGCTTCAGCGCGCTGTCCGTGGACGAGACCTACGTTCCCAAGGAGTTCAACGCCGAGACCTTCACCTTCCACGCCGACTACTGCACACTTCCAGAGGCGGAGCAGCAGCACAAGAAACAAGTGTGAGGAGCGTTTCCTTATTGCCTGTGTTTGTAGATTTCATCAACGTCAGTCGAAGTGAACACTTTTCTCTGATATAGTGGTTCCAGTCCCTAAGTAAAGTATTTAAGTATTTGGCCTTATTAACATGATAGAAGTGTCAAGAATACAATGGGTGGTTACATCATTGACAATGAATAATTAGGATAATATTCTGACTAGCAACCACAATAGGATGAAATCCTAGGATGAGGCTAGCAGAAAAGCCATGAAACCAACCAGCGAATTTGTGATAATAGAAAATGAATTGTAGAAATCATAGTCATGAATGATCACATTAAATTGATCCTGTCGGCAAGATGTTGACTCTTGGGAATGTGATTTGCTGGAAAAAAAATCTGGAAATGTAAATTTTGAAGATCAATACCCTTTTAGTATTGTGAGGGTTGGCATATCCTGTAATTTTGATGGCCTGTAATCAGGACCAGACTTAAAAGTAGAAGTAATAATAGAGAATCCATCATGTTCTCTGTCTCCGTCTGTCTGATTTGAAAGTATTCTCTTCTATTCAGTTTCCTGGGAATTTTGTAAACAGAAGTGGACACTAAATCTTACCTTGTTTGTTCTATAGCATATTCTTCTACGAGAATTACCAGCTCCCACTCTTTTGAGTTGTGCTATTTCTCGTCGCCTCCCAAATGTTAACTTTGAATATCAAACATGAATATTATCACAGCAGAAAGATCTTAAATGAAGTCTAAATTAGTTTAAAAATTGAAGCATCAGCTCGGCCTTGGTGGCTCACGCCTGCAAACCCAGCTACCGGCTGGAGGCCGAGAGCTGAGGATCATGGTTCTAAACCAGCCTAGGCAGGAAAGTCTGAGATGCTTATCTCCAATTAACCACCGCAAACAAAAAAAGCCCCAGGTTGCGCCGTGGCTCAAGTGACAGAGCCACAGCCTTGGGTGAAAAGGTTCAGGGACAGCCGGCCCGTCCCTCCCCCCGCCCCTCTCCCCCCTCCCTCCGGCCCGTCCGCTCACCCTGCCCCTCTGCTCTCGCGCCCCCGCGCAGAACCATGGCGGAGCTGGTGAAGCACAAGCCCGCGGTCACCAAGGAGCAGCTGGCGGCCGTGCTGGGGAAGGTGGCCGCGTTCCTGGACACGTGCTGCAAGGCCGCGGACAAGGAGGCCTGCTTCGCCGAGGACGTAAGGCCGCCCTGCCCCTGTGAGGGGCCCGCCCCACCGCCGGGCCCGCCCCACCGCCGGGCCCGGGCTTAGGCAGGGCGTGAGGGACAGGGCGGACCCCACACCCAGCCAGCGTCCACGGGAGGGCTGGGCCTTCACGGCCTGCTGGGCTCCTGGGGCACACCACCACCCATGCGCTCTGCCTCGTCTTCACGGCCTGCTGGGCTCCTGGGGCACACCACCACCCATGCGCTCTGCCTCGTCTTCACGGCCTGCTGGGCTGTCTGGGGCACACCACCACCCATGCGCTCTGCCTCGTCTTCACGGCCTGCTGGGCTGTCTGGGGCACACCACCACCCATGCGCTCTGCCTCGTCTTCACGGCCTGCTGGGCTGTCTGGGGCACACCACCACCCATGCGCTCTGCCTCGTCTTCACGGCCTGCTGGGCTGTCTGTAGCACACCACCACCCATGCGCTCTGCCTCGTCTTCACGGCCTGCTGGGCTGTCTGTAGCACACCATCACCCATGCGCTCTGCCTCGTCTTCACGGCCTGCTGGGCTGTCTGGGGCACACCACCACCCATGCGCTCTGCCTCGTCTTCACGGCCTGCTGGGCTGTCTGTAGCACACCACCACCCATGCGCTCTGCCTCGTCTTCACGGCCTGCTGGGCTGTCTGGGGCACACCACCACCCATGCGCTCTGCCTCGTCTTCACGGCCTGCTGGGCTGTCTGGGGCACACCACCACCCATGCGCTCTGCCTCGTCTTCACGGCCTGCTGGGCTGTCTGTAGCACACCACCACCCATGCGCTCTGCCTCGTCTTCACGGCCTGCTGGGCTGTCTGGGGCACACCACCACCCATGCGCTCTGCCTCGTCTTCACGGCCTGCTGGGCTGTCTGTGGCACACCACCACCCATGCGCTCTGCCTCGTCTTCACGGCCTGCTGGGCTGTCTGTAGCACACCACCACCCATGCGCTCTGCCTCGTCTTCACGGCCTGCTGGGCTGTCTGGGGCACACCACCACCCATGTGCTCTGCCTCGTCTTCACGGCCTGCTGGGCTGTCTGTAGCACACCACCACCCATGCGCTCTGCCTCGTCTTCACGGCCTGCTGGGCTGTCTGTGGCACACCACCACCCATGCGCTCTGCCTCGTCTTCACGGCCTGCTGGGCTCCTGGGGCACACCACCGCCCATGCGCTCTGCCTCGTCTTCACGGCCTGCTGGGCTGTCTGGGGCACACCACCACCCATGCGCTCTGCCTCGTCTTCGAGTGAGCCACGCCCGTAAGGCCCTCCACAGTCCCCTCCGTGAAACGGATTCACTCAAGTCCATGCTGAAACTCAAAGGGCTTCGGTTTGTGCCCAGAGTTGACCGGGGAGGACTGACAGAGACCTCAGTTATTTGCCATTCGCCCCTCCCCCAGGCCTAGAGGTAATCTCTCAGGCCGCCCTCCCCCAGGCCTAGAGGTAATCTCTCAGGCCGCTTTTCGGGTGAGGGCTGCGAGTCAGATTCCTTCCATACATTCCGGTAGTAAGCTGCGAGTAAGGGCTGTGAGGCGCCTGAGTCGTTTGTTCTGCAGTCACCAGGTAGTAGGTGAAATTCTAGTTATAAATTCTGATGTGAATGACAGTATTTACTCAACGTCTCCTGTTATGCCTTTGTATTCAGGGTCCAAAGGTTGTTGCCGCCAGCCAAGCTGCCTTAGCCTAAAACACCACAACTGCAAGCATCTTTCAGGTGATTATACTTTTGATTTTTTTTTAAAAAGAAACTAATGATAGTCGTTATTATTAAATTGTAAACACTGGCCATTTGCCAAGAGACATCTAAACAACTGCTAGCCACTTTTCCTAGCTTGTTCTATCTATATTGACTCATTAAAACAAAAAATAATGGTTGTGTAGGCAGTATTATTATTTCCATTGGTTTTAGACGCAAAAAGAGCTCATAGATAAAGGCATAGGTGAAGTAATTTACCCAGACAACAACCACTCTAGTGAGAAGAGGAGCTAACATTCAATCAACCTCATCCTTACACATTAACTATTGTCTTACACAATATGATCCAAGGCAGTAATGAACCATCATTGCAGTAGTGTAGGTATTAGCTGAATCATATGAAAGGGCTTTTATTTGGGCCAAAAGAAACTGAATATGACTCAAATAAATATCCCCCAAATATAGATTATTGGAGGATATGATGAATTTATTTCATGCGTAATAGTATTAAAAATTTGTTCAGAATATGAACTGAAGCCCGGAATAGCTAATGTGCATCTCACAACCCTTAGACCTACGAAGAGGCAATTTCCTTCAGTCCTAAGTGAGAAGGTGTTCTTCCCAGAGTTCCTCCACTGAGAAGGGACATTTTGTTTGCCATAACTTAGGCACGCAGCAGGTGGTTAGAGACTAGCTCTGAGGAGACACGAGGCCCTGATGGGAAGCTTGAGGAGTCAGAAGGCTCCCGTGCCGTGCTGAAGAGAATGCGGTCTACTTGTCCTCGGGTTCTAGGCCTAGCCCGGCAGGAGAGCTGTGCTGATAAGCCCAGGACAAGCTTCCGTGGCTTTCCCTGGTCTAAATGGCAGAAAAGCAATCAGAGCAAGGCCGAATTTGTTCTAGCAGATATGGAAAATACGGCCGTACTTAACATTTCTCCCTTTGCTTTTCAGTCTCCTCTGAGAAGAAGAAAGAGAAATGGAAGCTCAAAGCTCACCTCCTTTCCTTTCCTGTTGGTGTAAAATCAACACGATCCGAGAAACCTAAATCCTTGAAATATTTGACTTCTTTCACCTGCACTTTAATAAAAATGAAAACTCTAACACTGTTGTGTCCGAATGTGTGTTTTCACTTTGAAAGTTTTGTAGGCTCTGTGAGAGTTTCAATTTTTTTTTTTTTTTTTTTACTTATTCTACATCTTACAAACCCATGGGACTTTTATCTCCACGTAATCCCCAAAAAGAAGGTGTTAGAAGCGTGGGTCAAGTAGCTGATGGAGGGCTTCCCACCACTCCCTGCTCTGAGCAAAACAGCCAACTGAGAGCATGAGGTCCCGAGTTCAAGCCTCAGGACTAGCAAAAGAAAAACAAAAGTCCCACCCAAACCCCCAAAATGAAACATCAAAAATCAACCAACCGGGCTGGGGATGTGGCCTAGTGGCAAGAGTGCCTGCCTCGTATACATGAGGCCCTGGGTTCGATTCCCCAGCACCACATATACAGAAAATGGCCAGAAGTGGCGCTGTGGCTCAAGTGGCAGAGTGCTAGCCTTGAGCAAAAGGAAGCCAGGGACAGTGCTCAGGCCCTGAGTCCAAGCCCCAGGACTGGCCAAAAATAAATAAATAAATAAAAATCAACCAACCATCAACGAACCAACCATCAAACAAATAAAACCTTCCTTTAATAGACCATCCTACGATCTTTGCTGTACTATCCTGTTCTTCCAAAGGATTTAAATCACTGTGAAAAAGAGGTACTTGCATGGTCACGTTTATCATAGCACATGACACAAAAAACGAGATTTACCCTAGCCAGTAAATGGTTACATCGGAGATTATGTGTGGATGCATATCATCTTATCACCTATCTATCTATCAAATGCACATATATATGTGTATACAATGGATTACTATTCAGTCATAATGAAAAATGCTATTCAATCAAGCTGAGTGAGAGAACAATGCATTGAATACAAGCTCCAAGCCCCGGCACCAGAACCAACCAACCAACCAAACACACCCCAAAGCTTATTTGAAGGAAGGAAGGAAAACTGGGAGGGGGAAGCAAACCTCAGAAAGGCAAATATCACATGTTTTTGTTGCTATATAGCAGCGACTTGAATGGGATGAGGGTGGTGGTGATGGTAGTGATAGTAATAAAGTACGTGTGCACAGAGGAAGACTGGCGGGAAAGCCGTGGGATTGGGAATGCAAAGGACAGGGCGCTAGGTGTTGAACAGGATCAGAGTACATTCAACAAACGTGTGATGACAGCGTAACATCACATTTAAAACCTGGACAAAGGCAGGGCTGCGCGAGGGTGGTGAGATTGCCCACATAACCGTTTATGCGCTCCTAGAAACATCAGAACGGAGCTCCCTGGTACAGTTAATGGGTGCTAACCGTGCCAGAAATTTCCTTCCTCCGCCTTGAAGGCGATCAAGATCCAGGGTGTAGCAAAGCTGCCCTTGTGACGATGCCTTTCTGCTTGGCTCACCTACGACCTTCTTCCTGCCGTGTCCTTCACCGCAGGGAGCGGAGGAGCTTTGACACTGTTCTCACCCGCACTCACTGTTTCCTAAACCACTGTCACTAATAGAATGCACTGGGGGCGTCGGACTTCAACCTGAGGAGTTTATGAACCTGGATGGCAATGGCTCACGCCTGCAGCCCTGCGTCCTCGGGAAGCTCAGATCCGAGGACCAGAGTGTGGACCAGCCAGAGCCGCAAAGCTCGTGAGACGCTGAGTGTGAACCAGCCAGAGCCGCAAAGCTCGTGAGACGCTGAGTGTGAACCAGCCAGAGCCGGAAAGCTCGTGAGACGCTGAGTGTGAACCAGCCAGAGCCGCAAAGCTCGTGAGACGCTGAGTGTGAACCAGCCAGAGCCAGAAAGCTCGTGAGACGCTGAGTGTGAAGCAGCCAGAGCCAGAAAGCTCGTGAGACGCTGAGTGTGAACCAGCCAGAGCCGCAAAGCTCGTGAGACGCTGAGTGTGAACCAGCCAGAGCCGCAAAGCTCGTGAGACGCTGAGTGTGAACCAGCCAGAGCCGCAAAGCTCGTGAGACGCTGAGTGTGAAGCAGCCAGAGCCGCAAAGCTCGTGAGACGCTGAGTGTGAACCAGCCAGAGCCGCAAAGCTCGTGAGACGCTGAGTGTGGACCAGCCAGAGCCGCAAAGCTCGTGAGACGCTGAGTGTGAAGCAGCCAGAGCCGCAAAGCTCGTGAGACGCTGAGTGTGGACCAGCCAGAGCCGGAAAGCTCATGAGATGCACTGAGTGTGAACCAGCCAGAGCCGGAAAGCTCATGAGATGCACTGAGTGTGAACCAGCCAGAGCCGGAAAGCTCACGGGACGCTGAGTGTGAACCAGCCAGAGCCGGAAAGCTCGTGGGACGCTGAGTGTGAAGCAGCCAGAGCCGGAAAGCTCGTGGGACGCTCACCTCTAACTATCCGACAAGGAGCGGGAAGGGGAGCCGCCTCAAGGCATAGAGCACCATCCTCGTCTAGAGCACCATCCTCGGGAGCAAAGCGCTGAGAGCAAGCAGCCCGGAGGGGGTGCCGCGGCTCAAAGCCCTAGAGCCCTAGCCTGGAGCAGAAGAAGAGCTCAGGGACAGCACCCAGGCGCTGAGTTCAAGCCCACGGGAGGAAAACAAGCAGGCCTTGAGTTCAAGCAGTTAGTCCATGGCAGAATCTCTGCATAACCCAAGGGAGTTTCTGAATAACACTTAACACCTGGCCACCTTCTGCGAAGCGCTATGATTTGAAATCAATACACACGTGCTTTAAGCGCTGAGACACACCGGGAAGCCATGTCACATGCAGTCACGAGAGCCGGCATCCATGGGTGGACCCGGGCTTTGACCAGGGAGGCCTCGGGTGCTCTCAGAGTCCCTGGTGCTTTTCTCCGCCCCCTGCTCTGCGGGGACACACGGGGATGGCCTTCCACCAGGTGGGAACCGTCCTGCCATCTTGTGTCTGGATGTTCCAGCCTTCAGCACAGAGATCTACACGTGCGTGGATTATGAATTTTGCGGCCGAGCAGCCCAGAGGAAGGCATGGAGGAGGAGGAGGAGGAGGAGAAGCGTCAGCCACGGCAGTGCTGACCCCGACAAAGAATCCGTAAGGAACACTGCCTTTGGTGTTTCTTGTCCTGTGTCACGGCTGTGGAAACCTGGAGGAGATGGACTCTCCATGAAAAATCATCAGGAGACAAGTACTTAGAAAAGCGTGTTTCTGTGGATTAGTTATGTTTCTGTGTATGAATTGTAGGAGAAACCCTCATAGCATGTTTTGCTTTGAGTATGTTATAATTTTACAAGGACCCTGCTTGTAAGGACCCATGCCTAGCCTAGCACAACCAGGACAGCGGAGGGCACATGCTGTTAATGGAACATACATGTTCTGTGGAATTAGTTTTCAATTAGTGCTCCACTAGTTTTTCACTCTCCCTTATCTTACATAGATATTCTGTTAATCTAATGGACCTTGAAACACTTTAAAAAAAAATTTGATAGGCAGACCGGTTGCTCGAACGCACACACACACACACACACACACACACACACACACACGTAGAAGACCTACCTGGTAAGATCTCTTCACTTAATCATGAGGAGGTACTATTATTATTATTATTACCATTTTATAGATGGTGAAGTAAACCCTGAATAAATTTATTTGCCTCATGTCATATGGCTAAGAATTGGTAAAGCCAAGAGTAGAACCTTTGTGGTTACCATAGGCCCCAGTTTTAACATGCCTTGTTGCCTCTTGATAGTTTCATATATTCATGTAAAAGCAAATGAATCACAGCAACGGAAAACTGTATGTTGTGAGCTCTGTACTTTGGACTAGACCTTGAACAATTACACATATGGATTTAGGCTTGTTTGTGGTTAAACACTCCAAGTCATAGAGCAAATAAAGGGCAGGGCAAAAATTCCAACCTCGTCTACAAGTCCACATACCTTACCCGCATCCTGCCCTGACTCCAATCACCTGACGCGGAACTGCAGAGACCTGCTGGCTGAGGGAGGATATGGAAAAAGATTGGAGGATGATACAAAACCTGCACCGAAAAATTTCCGTGCAGTTGCAAAAGGAATTTTGAACTCATCAACACCGCCATTCGTATTTAAGATATTAAATGCAGAAGGTTACACTTGCATAATTTTAACATGTAAACCTAAAATATTAATTATACTAATCTCAGCTATTGGTGTTAAATATACCATGTGTATAATTTATAATTATGAACCTGAAGTGCTTTGGAAGGAGAGAGCCATTGCCAATGTCCTAACTTACTAAGATGAGTTCTTTATTATTTTTGTGCTGGAACCAGGGCTTGAACTCAGGGTCTCATGTTCTTGTTCATTTTTCTTGCATCTAGTGTTCAAACACTCGAGCTAAACAAACTGTTGTTGTTTTACAGAAGTGGTAACTTTAAATTTCTCTCTGGAGGATAAGCTCTTGAATTGCACTTGGAAAAACACACACTTTGAGAAGACCCAGGAGTGCATTAGTTTCTGCAGTGTGAGTGCAGTTACTAGCATTCATTTCTACTGACTGGCTTGTACATACTATTTGCTGTTAACTTATGAAGAATGGGCATTACTTATCAAGAATGGACAAGCGTGGATTTGGGGCATTATATTTTTCCTTCACTGGAAAAATTTTAGCCAAAATATGAGGGAGGGAAGGGAAATATGGGGGACATCTCATTTCATGAAAGCAGTTTGGACACACGTAAGTGACTTTTCACTTCTTAGAAAGCATCCAGCTGCTCTAATAGTAAGTAACACCTGGGAATCAATCTGCAGCTTAGGAATGCACAAACTTGGGTCATGGGGATGGCTCAAGTGGTAGAGCACAACTTGAAAATGGGAAGCCAAATTATATATATGTATATATATATATATGGATATGTATACACACATTTATACACATATATACATACACATATGTGTGTGTTTGTATGTGAGACACTCCAAATACAATAAAAAGGCCTAGAAAACACAAATCGTTTTGTGTTCAAACTTCATGACTGCCAAGGAAACAAAAAGCAACCATCCTAATTGGCAGAGAGCCTGTGTAGGAATGACCAAGCTCTCGAACTTGGATTCCCATTTCTTTCCTCCCATTAAAGAACCTTTTCTCTCTCTAAGGCAGTCCCGTGGGAAGCAGGAGATTGTAGACTCCTGAGGTAGAAGGATCCTTTCAAGCCACCTGACTCCCATGGTGCGGAGACTGGAGACAGCTATAGATCCAGGGCTTACGTGTATGGCTAGAAACTCGCACTAAGCTAACTTAAACAGCAGAGTAAATAATTGAGAAATTTCCAGTAAATAGTTAGGAAATCTGAGTGGGCTAGAGACAAATTCTAAACTCTAGAATTTGCACGAGGCAAGGTCAGCAGAGTGACCCTTTGCTAAGAGCGCTTTGGATGATATGGAAGTTAGAGATGGGGCGAGCTCGTGGAGATGACAGGCCTGGACTCCAGCGCACGCTGACCCAAGGACACACATTTCCCCCGGCCCTGGGCTTTTGCTGAGGACCAGCACTTCACCACTTGAGCCACAGCTCCACTTCTGACATTGTTTTTGTGTGTGGGGTAGTTAGTTTATTTGAGATGAGTTTCTCAGACTTTATATCTGCACTTACACAAAAGGCTGTGTTTAAGACTCTTAGTTTAAGTATTTGCATTTACTCTCATGCCAAAGTTCTTCTTTGGTGACTAAACGTAAAGTTTGAAGACCTGAATCACAGGCTATGTGGAAATAACCAATAACTTTGTGGCTTTCTTCTTCTCGGTATGCGGTGTACATGCAGTATTCCGTGAGGGATTTCAAAGAAAAATGTAAACATTCCTGTTTTGCAAAATCTATAACATTCAAATATTTCTCACTAGGATAAATTTCATTCTGGGTGTGGTGGTACAAAATTTGAATTCCAGCCACTTAGAGTTAGATACAGGAAGATCAAGAGTCTGGGGACTTTTGAGGCAAATTTTGTGAGATCCTTGTCACACACACACACACACACACACACACACACACACACACACACACACACAGCTGGTGGCTCAGGCCTACAATCCTAGCTACTCAGGAGGCTGAGATCTGGGGAACGCAATTCAAAGCCAGCCCGGGGAAGGAAAGTCTGTGAGACTCTAATCTCCAATTAACCCCAGAAAACCGGAATGCATGCAGCATTTTCTAAGAATTAAATTAAACTTTCTTCACTATCTGTTAATACAAAGTTCATCCAACCACTTTAATCTTCTAAAGGAATTTCTTTCCAGTATTATCAATTTTATATTTTAAAGCTATGGGAGCTTATTAAATATGGAAAAAATTAATTTAAATCTCCTATTCTGGTATGATGAATTTTAGTTTCAATTTCTACCATTTCCTATTCTGCTATAATACACTATTTCATTGCAGACGTAATAGATACTATTCTTTTCATTTGCTAAGTGAACTAGTATGCATGAAGTATATATGTGAAGGACAAAGGCTTGGATTTGTAAATTAGTAATGCAAATATCCCCAATGGACAGGATTGCATGTTTTTGTATGCGCAGGAATCAGAACTGGCAAAGGCTAACCATTGGTTATGAGTAAATAGTGCCCATTCTTTCTAGGAAGTTCAAAGAACAATTCTTAATTTATCCAAGAAAGTATTGCATTATTCGTTTTGTAAGCTAGAACATCCTCCCAATTTCTTTTCCAATATAGGTTTTCTGGCTTTTGAACAAAGATTTTCTCAGGCAGAATAATTATAATTCCAAAGGCAGATATTTCTAAAGCAGACATTTTATTATATTTAGTTCATCCATAAAGGCAAGTCTGATATTCCCTATCAGAATTTCTTTGATTCATTAATGAAGGGAGAAACAAAGCCA